>NC_079212.1:150629598-150640317 GCF_029633865.1 Lampris incognitus | reverse complement strand
TGTGCAGGTTGACAGGATGGAGACATGTTTGACAGGGAGAAAAGAAAGACAGCGATGCTTCCATGAGACAGACAGTGTGCAGGTTGACAGGATGGAGACATGTTTGA
This sequence comes from Lampris incognitus, assembly GCF_029633865.1. NCBI lineage: Eukaryota > Metazoa > Chordata > Actinopteri > Lampriformes > Lampridae > Lampris > Lampris incognitus. The sequence continues at coordinate 150,640,210 of NC_079212.1, read as the reverse complement.
CAGGGAGAAAGAAAGACAGCGATGCTTCCATGAGACAGACAGTGTGCAGGTTGACAGGATGGAGACATGTTTGACAGGGAGAAAAGAAAGACAGCGATGCTTCCATGAGACAGACAGTGTGCAGGTTGACAGGATGGAGACATGTTTGACAGGGAGAAAAGAAAGACAGCGATGCTTCCATGAGACAGACAGTGTGCAGGTTGACAGGATGGAGACATGTTTGACAGGGAGAAAAGAAAGACAGCGATGCTTCCATGAGACAGACAGTGTGCAGGTTGACAGGATGGAGACATGTTTGACAGGGAGAAAAGAAAGACAGCGATGCTTCCATGAGACAGACAGTGTGCAGGTTGACAGGATGGAGACATGTTTGACAGGGAGAAAAGAAAGACAGCGATGCTTCCATGAGACAGACAGTGTGCAGGGTTGACAGGATGGAGACATGTTTGACAGGGAGAAAAGAAAGACAGCGATGCTTCCATGAGACAGACAGTGTGCAGGTTGACAGGATGGAGACATGTTTGACAGGGAGAAAAGAAAGACAGCGATGCTTCCATGAGACAGACAGTGTGCAGGTTGACAGGATGGAGACATGTTTGATAGGGAGAAAAGAAAGACAGCGATGCTTCCATGAGACAGACAGTGTGCAGGTTGACAGGATGGAGACATGTTTGACAGGGAGAAAAGAAAGACAGCGATGCTTCCATGAGACAGACAGTGTGCAGGTTGACAGGATGGAGACATGTTTGACAGGGAGAAAAGAAAGACAGCGATGCTTCCATGAGACAGACAGTGTGCAGGTTGACAGGATGGAGACATGTTTGACAGGGAGAAAAGAAAGACAGCGATGCTTCCATGAGACAGACAGTGTGCAGGTTGACAGGATGGAGACATGTTTGACAGGGAGAAAAGAAAGACAGCGATGCTTCCATGAGACAGACAGTGTGCAGGTTGACAGGATGGAGACATGTTTGACAGGGAGAAAAGAAAGACAGCGATGCTTCCATGAGACAGACAGTGTGCAGGTTGACAGGATGGAGACATGTTTGACAGGGAGAAAAGAAAGACAGCGATGCTTCCATGAGACAGACAGTGTGCAGGTTGACAGGATGGAGACATGTTTGACAGGGAGAAAGAAAGACAGCGATGCTTCCATGAGACAGACAGTGTGCAGGTTGACAGGATGGAGACATGTTTGACAGGGAGAAAAGAAAGACAGCGATGCTTCCATGAGACAGACAGTGTGCAGGTTGACAGGATGGAGACATGTTTGACAGGGAGAAAAGAAAGACAGCGATGCTTCCATGAGACAGACAGTGTGCAGGTTGACAGGATGGAGACATGTTTGACAGGGAGAAAAGAAAGACAGCGATGCTTCCATGAGACAGACAGTGTGCAGGTTGACAGGATGGAGACATGTTTGACAGGGAGAAAAGAAAGACAGCGATGCTTCCATGAGACAGACAGTGTGCAGGTTGACAGGATGGAGACATGTTTGACAGGGAGAAAAGAAAGACAGCGATGCTTCCATGAGACAGACAGTGTGCAGGTTGACAGGATGGAGACATGTTTGACAGGGAGAAAAGAAAGACAGCGATGCTTCCATGAGACAGACAGTGTGCAGGTTGACAGGATGGAGACATGTTTGACAGGGAGAAAAGAAAGACAGCGATGCTTCCATGAGACAGACAGTGTGCAGGTTGACAGGGATGGAGACATGTTTGACAGGGAGAAAAGAAAGACAGCGATGCTTCCATGAGACAGACAGTGTGCAGGTTGACAGGATGGAGACATGTTTGACAGGGAGAAAAGAAAGACAGCGATGCTTCCATGAGACAGACAGTGTGCAGGTTGACAGGATGGAGACATGTTTGACAGGGAGAAAAGAAAGACAGCGATGCTTCCATGAGACAGACAGTGTGCAGGTTGACAGGATGGAGACATGTTTGACAGGGAGAAAAGAAAGACAGCGATGCTTCCATGAGACAGACAGTGTGCAGGTTGACAGGATGGAGACATGTTTGACAGGGAGAAAAGAAAGACAGCGATGCTTCCATGAGACAGACAGTGTGCAGGTTGACAGGATGGAGACATGTTTGACAGGGAGAAAAGAAAGACAGCGATGCTTCCATGAGACAGACAGCGTGCAGGTTGACAGGATGGAGACATGTTTGACAGGGAGAAAAGAAAGACAGCGATGCTTCCATGAGACAGACAGTGTGCAGGTTGACAGGATGGAGACATGTTTGACAGGGAGAAAAGAAAGACAGCGATGCTTCCATGAGACAGACAGTGTGCAGGTTGACAGGATGGAGACATGTTTGACAGGGAGAAAAGAAAGACAGCGATGCTTCCATGAGACAGACAGTGTGCAGGTTGACAGGATGGAGACATGTTTGACAGGGAGAAAAGAAAGACAGCGATGCTTCCATGAGACAGACAGTGTGCAGGTTGACAGGATGGAGACATGTTTGACAGGGAGAAAAGAAAGACAGCGATGCTTCCATGAGACAGACAGTGTGCAGGTTGACAGGATGGAGACATGTTTGACAGGGAGAAAAGAAAGACAGCGATGCTTCCACGAGACAGACAGTGTGCAGGTTGACAGGATGGAGACATGTTTGACAGGAGAAAAGAAAGACAGCGATGCTTCCACGAGACAGACAGTGTGCAGGTTGACAGGATGGAGACATGTTTGACAGGGAGAAAAGAAAGACAGCGATGCTTCCATGAGACAGACAGTGTGCAGGTTGACAGGATGGAGACATGTTTGACAGGGAGAAAAGAAAGACAGCGATGCTTCCATGAGACAGACAGTGTGCAGGTTGACAGGATGGAGACATGTTTGACAGGGAGAAAAGAAAGACAGCGATGCTTCCATGAGACAGACAGTGTGCAGGTTGACAGGATGGAGACATGTTTGACAGGAGAAAAGAAAGACAGCGATGCTTCCATGAGACAGACAGCGTGCAGGTTGACAGGATGGAGACATGTTTGACAGGAAGAAAAGAAAGACAGCGATGCTTCCATGAGACAGACAGCGTGCAGGTTGACAGGATGGAGACATGTTTCACAGGGAGAAAAGAAAGACAGCGATGCTTCCATGAGACAGACAGTGTGCAGGTTGACAGGATGGAGACATGTTTGACAGGGAGAAAAGAAAGACAGCGATGCTTCCATGAGACAGACAGTGTGCAGGTTGACAGGATGGAGACATGTTTGACAGGGAGAAAAGAAAGACAGCGATGCTTCCATGAGACAGACAGTGTGCAGGTTGACAGGATGGAGACATGTTTGACAGGGAGAAAAGAAAGACAGCGATGCTTCCATGAGACAGACAGTGTGCAGGTTGACAGGATGGAGACATGTTTGACAGGAGAAAAGAAAGACAGCGATGCTTCCACGAGACAGACAGTGTGCAGGTTGACAGGATGGAGACATGTTTGACAGGGAGAAAAGAAAGACAGCGATGCTTCCACGAGACAGACAGTGTGCAGGTTGACAGGATGGAGACATGTTTGACAGGGAGAAAAGAAAGACAGCGATGCTTCCACGAGACAGACAGTGTGCAGGTTGACAGGATGGAGACATGTTTGACAGGGAGAAAAGAAAGACAGCGATGCTTCCATGAGACAGACAGTGTGCAGGTTGACAGGATGGAGACATGTTTGACAGGAGAAAAGAAAGACAGCGATGCTTCCATGAGACAGACAGTGTGCAGGTTGACAGGATGGAGACATGTTTCACAGGAAGAAAAGAAAGACAGCGATGCTTCCATGAGACAGACAGTGTGCAGGTTGACAGGATGGAGACATGTTTGACAGGAAGAAAAGAAAGACAGCGATGCTTCCACGAGACAGACAGTGTGCAGGTTGACAGGATGGAGACATGTTTGACAGGAAGAAAAGAAAGACAGCGATGCTTCCACGAGACAGACAGTGTGCAGGTTGACAGGATGGAGACATGTTTGACAGGGAGAAAAGAAAGACAGCGATGCTTCCACGAGACAGACAGTGTGCAGGTTGACAGGATGGAGACATGTTTGACAGAGGAAAAGAAAGACAGCGATGCTTCCATGAGACAGAGAGTGCAGGTTGACAGGATGGAGACATGTTTGACAGGGAGAACAGAAAGACAGCGATGCTTCCATGAGACAGACAGTGTGCAGGTTGACAGGATGGAGACATGTTTCACAGGAAGAAAAGAAAGACAGCGATGCTTCCATGAGACAGACAGTGTGCAGGTTGACAGGATGGAGACATGTTTGACAGGGAGAAAAGAAAGACAGCGATGCTTCCATGAGACAGACAGTGTGCAGGTTGACAGGATGGAGACATGTTTGACAGGGAGAAAAGAAAGACAGCGATGCTTCCATGAGACAGACAGTGTGCAGGTTGACAGGATGGAGACATGTTTGACAGGGAGAAAAGAAAGACAGCGATGCTTCCACGAGACAGACAGTGTGCAGGTTGACAGGATGGAGACATGTTTGACAGGGAGAAAAGAAAGACAGCGATGCTTCCACGAGACAGACAGTGTGCAGGTTGACAGGATGGAGACATGTTTGACAGGAAGAAAAGAAAGACAGCGATGCTTCCACGAGACAGACAGTGTGCAGGTTGACAGGATGGAGACATGTTTGACAGGGAGAAAAGAAAGACAGCGAGGCTTCCATGAGACAGACAGTGTGCAGGTTGACAGGATGGAGACATGTTTGACAGGAAGAAAAGAAAGACAGCGATGCTTCCACGAGACAGACAGTGTGCAGGTTGACAGGATGGAGACATGTTTCACAGGAAGAAAAGAAAGACAGCGATGCTTCCACGAGACAGACAGTGTGCAGGTTGACAGGATGGAGACATGTTTGACAGGGAGAACAGAAAGACAGCGATGCTTCCATGAGACAGACAGTGTGCAGGTTGACAGGATGGAGACATGTTTGACAGGGAGAAAAGAAAGACAGCGATGCTTCCATGAGACAGACAGTGTGCAGGTTGACAGGATGGAGACATGTTTGACAGGGAGAAAAGAAAGACAGCGATGCTTCCATGAGACAGACAGTGTGCAGGTTGACAGGATGGAGACATGTTTGACAGGGAGAAAAGATAGACAGCGATGCTTCCATGAGACAGACAGTGTGCAGCGGCTCCAGAACTGTCCTCCAGATGCTGCACACATCGCCATGTCTTTGCTCCATATGAGTGTTCTCTGGGGAATGTGGCAGGCGGAGGCAGTGCTGAGCTGGACTTCCTTTGGATTAGGTGATTGGGGTGAGGGGCTCCCGGCTGTCTGGACTGAGCAAGTTATCCACCATGAGAGGCCTGCTGTTGACTATTGACCCTTTACACGTGACATCACAACCCACTCGCGGGGAATATGGACGTCATGAAGGACGGCAGAAGATCAATGGATTTCGCCTCCTCAAACAGAGCTTTGCCTGGTTTCAAGGGAGGCTGTCCCCACCGTGGTGGCCCATCAGTGCAGCTTCTGTCTTGCAGGTGTTTCACGGAGGAGTCTAGTGCATACAGCAGAGCCGTGGTGTGGGAGCAGACCTCTCCAGGCCTGCTTTACATGTGCAGTGGCCGCACACTACGGTTCCCTCCTTCTTCACAGACACCCATGGTTTCAGCTGGCTCGAGGACAGAGCCTGACTATGATGGACCTGAAATTACACATAGTGCAGGCGGGTCATTCCATGGAAAGTGTTAAGATTGGACTTTGGAAGTTTGAGGTTTTTGATCATAACCAAATATTATATATAAAAATTATATATATATAATTATATATATATTTTAACCAAAAATTATGCGCTTTTATTCTAATTAACACATTTCATATGAAGAGGGAAGTAATTTTGCTCATAAGAACAATAAAAGTCTGAGATTTATGTGATATTTTTTAAGTGTTACCTTACATGAATGTGAGAAATGGTCAGAGTGGACATGAGAAAATGATTGTAATTTAACAAAAACAGCTAAAAATATACAAATTGTATATTTATTATTTAATTGTATTTTGCTTCATGCTAACCAGTATACTTGAATCAGTGGCTTCAGACACTGAAAACACTACTGACAGTTTTATTATGCCTCCTTGTCCCCTTTGAATGTTGTGGACTCAAACTTAGGACGTTCTATGGGATGAGCCAAATGCTAGCTAGCTGGCCAGACTGTGTAGCCTACTATGACATGGCGAGGAAAGTATGGGCTGCTTTTGGTTACAGTCGACTTGAGGTTTGATGGCATCCTGGGGAAACAGGTTAAAAACATACACAGCTGGCTAGCTAGCTATGTCTTACCTTTGCCATTATGAAGTACATCCCCCTGCTGTGAGAGTAGCGCCGCGGTTCTGTAACCCACCCAGCTACAAAGAACTGGTCAGCTTCCAGACTTGTGTGTGCTTTTAGGTCAGCGCCTGTGTGTGTGTGTGTGTGTGGGGGGGGGCACTCCGCTGGTAACAGAGTGGTGCAGACCGTGTGGACTGAACTCGGGCAGACTGGACGGTTTTGCTTGATCCGTGAACACATCGGTAGGAAGAAGGTACGGGTCGCTAGCTAACCCTGCTATCGCTAGCCATCCCTGCTATCGCTAGCCAACCCTGCTATCGCTAGCCATCCCTGCTATCGCTAGCCAACCCTGCTATCGCTAGCCAACCCTGCTATCGCTAGCTAACCCTGCTATCGCTAGCTTCTCCACATATCGCTCTTCGTGCCGTCCTACAAGGTGACTCACTTCACGGGACAACTCCACAACATTACTCTGACTATTGGCAGCCATCACTTCCATTTAAACTATAATAGCTACTCATCCGTCACAATGTTTTGTTTGTTTTTGTTGTTCGCTTTTGAATTTCCCGGTCTATCACTTCCCGCCGTCCGTCATGGCGCAGTCTCCCTCGTCACGTGATAATTGTGACGCGTCTGCAAAGGGTGAATAGCCATGGCTTCATAGAACAGTGCCCGTAGTGCAGAGTCATTGAGTCTGTTGTGAGAAAGTGATAGTGTGGAGTTCAGGACACTCCTGACCGTCTTGATCTGGCGCTCCCACACGCCACCTGCATGGCTAGAGTGTGGTGCGTTCATGACAAAGTCACACTGCCTGTGTGACAGAAATGTGCTTACTCTCTCAGAGTCAAGCTCTCGTAGGGCTGCCTTAAACTCATTCTTGGCACCAACAAAGTTAGTGCCTTGACCGCACTGGATTTGATGGACAGCACCTCTGATGGCAATGAAGCATCGCAAGCTGTTAATGAAGGCGTCGGTGGACATGTCCTCCAGCATCTCCAGGTGGATGGCCCTTGAACAAAAGCAGGTAAGGAGCAGGCCATATCGTTTGTGCTGTTTCCTTCCTTCTGTAGTGACAAAGGGACCAAAGTAGCCCCTACCGCCACAATAAGTGAATGGAGGGGAGGGCTCCATGCGCTCTGCAGGTAAGTCGCTCATTCTTTGGCCCTCTGGAGGTCTCCTGAGTCTGCGACAGATCACACACTGGCGAATGAATGAAGCAACTGCTCGGCTCATACCTGGAATCCAATATCCATTGGATCTGATTTCATTTGCAGTACAGCCTTGGCCTGGTGCTTGATCTTTTCATAGTTGTGCGCTATTATCAGCTTTGTAATACGATGCTCTTTGGAATGACAATGGGACGCTTGAGTGAGTCTGTGAGAGACAAATGACAGAGTCTTCCTCCCACCTTCAGAATGGCATCTGTGTCTATAAAGATATCCAGGTGATACAGTTTGCTGTTGTTTGTTATTGGACTTCCCTTCTTCAACTGAATGATCTCTTTCCCATATGCCTGACCTTGCAGATCTCTGATTATGACACATTCAGCGCTTTTCTGCTCCCTCGCTGTAGAAGGGGCATGTGACTTGATTTTCTTAGCCCGTCGCACAAGGTGGGCCACAGCTGTGGTGGCTTGGGACCATGATGAGAACTTGGACAGGGGGGCCGCAATGCTGAATGGTTCTGATGCCTTCGTCTGCAGTGCTTGAGCTTTTCTGATCTCTGGATCTCCTATAGCCAGATCTGGTACCACATCCTCTTGTGTCGATATCTCACTTTCCCAAAGGAACATGGGACCTCTGAACCAGTTGGATCTGAGCAGTTCATTCACCGTTCTTCCCCGGAATGCATCGTCTGCTGGATTCTTATCCATGGGCACATAATGCCATTGCTGGGAGGTTGTGCTATTATGGTTCTTCTGGACCCTGTTGGCGACAAAGGTATGAAAGCGTCTTGAGTCATTATTTATATAGCTCAACACTACCTTGGAGTCTGTCCAGAAGTACTCTTTCACATTAGCACAACTAAGCTCCTCTCTGAGCATATTGCTGACAGTAGGTATATGATCAGGGTTCCCAGGGATACAGTATTTTGTATATGCAGAAGGAAGATAAATGTGGATGCATGAATTGTAGCCTCTCACCCTGAGTCCAGATACCCTTTCACACTTCATGATCATGCTCTCTCCAAGCATAGTGGTAAGTTTCAGCTTCACAGGTTGGGTATTTGCTTGTAATTCATTGCTCACCTCATTGTTGATGAATGTGCTGTCACTTTGAGTGTCCAATAATGCATAAACAAGCTGTTCTTTTGATGGATGGGTCAGTGGCCATGGACACCCACACAGGAACGATCATAGAAGTGCTGCATGACTGACCCCCTTTGGTGACCTTGAGTGCCATTGCTGCCGTGGTTTCATCCGGAGTGCTTGAAGCTGAGATCACAGTGGATATAGGACCTTCTCTACCTTCACGCCCTCTGCAGTTCTCATCATGGAGATAGGTGGGGTGTCTTCCTTGTATACATCACAAGTGTGGCGGTGACGACATTCCTTGGCACTGTGACCTGGTTTCAGACACCCATAACAAAGCTTGTTTTCTTTCACATACTTTCGTCGACCATTTAAGGACTTTTCTATGAAGGGCTAACGGGTCTACTTATCTGTGCACGTTATATATATACACATATATATATTGTAGCGAATATTCGGGGGGCAGTCCGGGAACCGTAGCCACAGCCGGGACGCGAACCCGTATCTCCCACTCCGCAAGCGTTAACCAGTCGACTAAAGGGTCCGACCCGTTAGTCAAGGACCAACGGGTCTACTTATCCATGTGAGAGAGAGAGAGAGAGAGAGAGAGAGAGAGAGAGAGAGAGAGAGAGAGAGAGAGAGAGAGAGAGAGAGAGAGAGAGAGAGAGAGAGAGAGAGAGTCTTTCCCCCATGACTACAGAGGATAAAGGGCAGGGCCCTGGGTTCTCTAACTATAATCCAACTTACATGAATCTTACTTTGGGTCCCTAATTATACCAGTTCCCATGACAATACCAACCTTTAGATGAACCATCAAGCAAGACGACGCTGCAGCTCCAGATATGTAGTTCCTGTGAACGATAAATAAACAAACGGCTCAGTACAGTTCAAACGCTCATTAAAGTAGGCGCCTTTCAATAGTCCAAACCAGACCCAGTAAACATTAACTAAACCCAAGCCGCCATCGACCAAACTCATAAAGAGGTCCTCAAGACCCGCCCTCGCTGCAGACCCCATGTCACGTTGCCAGCCCGGGTCATCGCCACGTACTCACTCCGTTCAGGAGGACGGCAGTTCCAGAATGTTCCGACAATGACAGGACGTGGCGGTGCGCGCGAACGGGACGGAAGGCTCGCTTCCGGTGACTTGTTCCCACGTGAGAATCCCACGTAGCCAGAGGAGGTTTGAGCAAACCCTGGTGGCTCAGACCGCTACCTGGTGTTCTGGTCCCGTACGAGTCTTCTTTCAGTAGCTGCGTATGTTCACTGAGCTAGCCAACAAGGCTACTACATCAGCTAGCTCAGCTAACTAGCTGGCTAACGACAGTCACGGTGAACTTCACATCCACTTTACATCCACCAGGACCACGCTTACGGCTCCGCCTTCCACAAATGTGCGGTTACACCTGTGAACCATAAGACCGACGTTCACTGCGCTTCCCTACTATCTGCTCTGCACCAGCCCCGAATCCACCGCCCAGCGCCTCTCTTCTTCTACTTCTTCTTCTCTCTCTTCACAGCCGTTTACCCCGCCCCCTTACTCCTGATTGGCCTTACGAAGGGGCGCAACGGGGGGGGGGTGCAGAGGGTGCAATGCACCCTGGACAGACCGCCAGGCCATCACAGGGACAATTATATATACATATTTGAAATAGCATCGAACATTTCAACATATTGTAGTCATATTTCAATATAGTACAGCTGTACGAAAATCATCAACTTTATGAAACCAAAATAATAACCGGGTTGCAAAATGAAAATTGTATATATATATATATATATATATATATAGAGAGAGAGAGAGAGAGAGAGAGAGAGAGAGAGAGAGAAATATATATATATATATATATATATATATATATATTGTAAGGTGCACGGATACGTTGGCCCTTGGCTAATGAGTTCGACCCTTTCGTCGACTGGTTAACGTTGTCGGCCGCGGTGTAGGAGACACGGGTTCGCGTCCCGGTCCCGCGGCTGCCCCCCTCCCCCGAATTCCCCGCAACACATCTGCTCATATATTTTCGGAATGTGTGTGGTGTTAGTGTAGATAGCGGGACCGAAAACTAAAGCATT